>NC_081290.1:290083197-290104894 GCF_030435805.1 Mustela lutreola
AGGATTAGGGTTAGGGTTAGGGTTTAGGGTTAGTGTTAGGGTCAGTGTCAGCTTCACGGTCAGCGTCAGGCTTAGGGTCAGATTCAGGGTTTAGTTAGGTTTCAGTATAGGGTCCGGTCAGGGTTAGGGTTAGGGTTAGGTCAGGGTCAGGTTTAGGGTCAGGGTTAGGGTTTGGGGTTAGGGTTAGGTTTAGTCGTAGGGTTGGGGTTAGGGTAGGGTTAGACAGTGTTAGGGTCAGGGTTAGGGCTAGGGTAGGGTTTAGGGTTAGGTTTAGAATCAGGGTTAGGTTTAGGGTCAGGATCCGTGTTAGGGTCCGGTTCAGGGTGAGGATTAGGGTCAGCGTCATCGGTGTTACGGTCAGGGTTTGGGTCAGGCCCACTGTCAGGGTCAGGGTCAGTGTTAGGGTCAGGGTTTGTTTCTTGGTTAGGGTCACGGTCAGCTTCAGGGTATGGTTAGGTTTGGGTCAGGCTCACAGTCAGGGTCCGGGTTAGGGTTAGGGTTAGGGTTAGGATTAGGGTTATGGTTAGGGTTAGGGTTTAGGGTTAGGGTTAGTGTTAGGGTCAGTGTCATGTTCACGGTCAGGGTCAGGCTTAGGGTCAGAGTCAGCGTTTAGTTAGATTCCAGTATAGGGTCAGGTCAGGGTTAGGGTTAGGGTTAGGTTCAGGGTCAGGTTTAGGTTTGGGGTTAGCGTTAGGTTTAGTCTTAGGGTTGGGGTTAGGGTAGGGTTAGACAGTGTTAGGGTCAAGGTTAGGGCTAGTGTAGGGGTTAGGGTTAGGTTTAGAATCAGGGTTAGGTTTAGGGTCAGGATCCGTGTTAGGGTCCGGTTCAGGGTGAGGTTTAGGGTCAGCGTCATCGGTGTTACGGTCAGGGTTTGGGTCAGGCCCACCGTCAGGGTCAGGGTCCGTGTTAGGGTCAGGGTTTGTTTCTTGGTTAGGGTCAGGGTCAGCTTCAGGGTATGGTTAGGTTTGGGTCAGGCTCACAGTCAGGGTCCGGGTTAGGGTTAGGGTTAGGGTTAGGATTAGGGTTATGGTTAGGGTTAGGGTTTAGGGTTAGGGTTAGTGTTAGGGTCAGTGTCATGTTCACGGTCAGGGTCAGGCTTAGGGTCAGAGTCAGCGTTTAGTTAGATTCCAGTATAGGGTCAGGTCAGGGTTAGGGTTAGGGTTAGGTTCAGGGTCAGGTTTAGGGTTGGGGTTAGCGTTAGGTTTAGTCTTAGGGTTGGGGTTAGGGTAGGGTTAGACAGTGTTAGGGTCAAGGTTAGGGCTAGTGTAGGGGTTAGGGTTAGGTTTAGAATCAGGGTTAGGTTTAGGGTCAGGATCCGTGTTAGGGTCCGGTTCAGGGTGAGGTTTAGGGTCAGCGTCATCGGTGTTACGGTCAGGGTTTGGGTCAGGCCCACCGTCAGGGTCAGGGTCCGTGTTAGGGTCAGGGTTTGTTTCTTGGTTAGGGTCACGGTCAGCTTCAGGGTATGGTTATGGTTGGTCAGGCCCACCGTCAGGGTCAGGGTCAGTGTTAGGGTCAGGGTTTGTTTCTTGGTTAGGGTCAGGGTCAGCTTCAGGGTATGGTTAGGGTTGGTTCAGGCTCACAGTCAGGGTCCGGGTTAGGGTTAGGTTTAGGGTTAGGATTAGGGTTAGGGTTAGGGTTTAGGGTTAGTGTTAGGGTCAGTGTCAGCTTCACGGTCAGCGTCAGGCTTAGGGTCAGATTCAGGGTTTAGTTAGGTTTCAGTATAGGGTCCGGTCAGGGTTAGGGTTAGGGTTAGGTCAGGGTCAGGTTTAGGGTCAGGGTTAGGGTTTGGGGTTAGGGTTAGGTTTAGTCGTAGGGTTGGGGTTAGGGTAGGGTTAGACAGTGTTAGGGTCAGGGTTAGGGCTAGGGTAGGGTTTAGGGTTAGGTTTAGAATCAGGGTTAGGTTTAGGGTCAGGATCCGTGTTAGGGTCCGGTTCAGGGTGAGGATTAGGGTCAGCGTCATCGGTGTTACGGTCAGGGTTTGGGTCAGGCCCACTGTCAGGGTCAGGGTCAGTGTTAGGGTCAGGGTTTGTTTCTTGGTTAGGGTCACGGTCAGCTTCAGGGTATGGTTAGGTTTGGGTCAGGCTCACAGTCAGGGTCCGGGTTAGGGTTAGGGTTAGGGTTAGGATTAGGGTTATGGTTAGGGTTAGGGTTTAGGGTTAGGGTTAGTGTTAGGGTCAGTGTCATGTTCACGGTCAGGGTCAGGCTTAGGGTCAGAGTCAGCGTTTAGTTAGATTCCAGTATAGGGTCAGGTCAGGGTTAGGGTTAGGGTTAGGTTCAGGGTCAGGTTTAGGGTTGGGGTTAGCGTTAGGTTTAGTCTTAGGGTTGGGGTTAGGGTAGGGTTAGACAGTGTTAGGGTCAAGGTTAGGGCTAGTGTAGGGGTTAGGGTTAGGTTTAGAATCAGGGTTAGGTTTAGGGTCAGGATCCGTGTTAGGGTCCGGTTCAGGGTGAGGTTTAGGGTCAGCGTCATCGGTGTTACGGTCAGGGTTTGGGTCAGGCCCACCGTCAGGGTCAGGGTCCGTGTTAGGGTCAGGGTTTGTTTCTTGGTTAGGGTCAGGGTCAGCTTCAGGGTA
Source organism: Mustela lutreola (assembly GCF_030435805.1). NCBI lineage: Eukaryota > Metazoa > Chordata > Mammalia > Carnivora > Mustelidae > Mustela > Mustela lutreola. Next base: position 290,085,768 of record NC_081290.1, read on the forward strand.
TGGTTAGGTTTGGGTCAGGCTCACAGTCAGGGTCCGGGTTAGGGTTAGGGTTAGGGTTAGGATTAGGGTTATGGTTAGGGTTAGGGTTTAGGGTTAGGGTTAGTGTTAGGGTCAGTGTCATGTTCACGGTCAGGGTCAGGCTTAGGGTCAGAGTCAGCGTTTAGTTAGATTCCAGTATAGGGTCAGGTCAGGGTTAGGGTTAGGGTTAGGTTCAGGGTCAGGTTTAGGGTTGGGGTTAGCGTTAGGTTTAGTCTTAGGGTTGGGGTTAGGGTAGGGTTAGACAGTGTTAGGGTCAAGGTTAGGGCTAGTGTAGGGGTTAGGGTTAGGTTTAGAATCAGGGTTAGGTTTAGGGTCAGGATCCGTGTTAGGGTCCGGTTCAGGGTGAGGTTTAGGGTCAGCGTCATCGGTGTTACGGTCAGGGTTTGGGTCAGGCCCACCGTCAGGGTCAGGGTCCGTGTTAGGGTCAGGGTTTGTTTCTTGGTTAGGGTCACGGTCAGCTTCAGGGTATGGTTATGGTTGGTCAGGCCCACCGTCAGGGTCAGGGTCAGTGTTAGGGTCAGGGTTTGTTTCTTGGTTAGGGTCAGGGTCAGCTTCAGGGTATGGTTAGGGTTGGTTCAGGCTCACAGTCAGGGTCCGGGTTAGGGTTAGGTTTAGGGTTAGGATTAGGGTTAGGGTTAGGGTTTAGGGTTAGTGTTAGGGTCAGTGTCAGCTTCACGGTCAGCGTCAGGCTTAGGGTCAGATTCAGGGTTTAGTTAGGTTTCAGTATAGGGTCCGGTCAGGGTTAGGGTTAGGGTTAGGTCAGGGTCAGGTTTAGGGTCAGGGTTAGGGTTTGGGGTTAGGGTTAGGTTTAGTCTTAGGGTTGGGGTTAGGGTAGGGTTAGACAGTGTTAGGGTCAGGGTTAGGGCTAGGGTAGGGTTTAGGGTTAGGTTTAGAATCAGGATTATGTTTAGGGTCAGGATCCGTGTTAGGGTCCGGTTCAGGGTGAGGATTAGGGTCAGCGTCATCGGTGTTACGGTCAGGGTTTGGGTCAGGCCCACCGTCAGGGTCAGGGTCAGTGTTAGGGTCAGGGTTTGTTTCTTGGTTAGGGTCACGGTCAGCTTCAGGGTATGGTTAGGTTTGGGTCAGGCTCACAGTCAGGTTCCGGGTTAGGGTTAGGGTTAGGGTTAGGGTTAGGATTAGGGTTATGGTTAGGGTTAGGGTTTAGGGTTAGGGTTAGTGTTAGGGTCAGTGTCATGTTCACGGTCAGGGTCAGGCTTAGGGTCAGAGTCAGCGTTTAGTTAGATTCCAGTATAGGGTCAGGTCAGGGTTAGGGTTAGGGTTAGGTTCAGGGTCAGGTTTAGGGTTGGGGTTAGCGTTAGGTTTAGTCTTAGGGTTGGGGTTAGGGTAGGGTTAGACAGTGTTAGGGTCAAGGTTAGGGCTAGTGTAGGGGTTAGGGTTAGGTTTAGAATCAGGGTTAGGTTTAGGGTCAGGATCCGTGTTAGGGTCCGGTACAGGGTGAGGTTTAGGGTCAGCGTCATCGGTGTTACGGTCAGGGTTTGGGTCAGGCCCACCGTCAGGGTCAGGGTCCGTGTTAGGGTCAGGGTTTGTTTCTTGGTTAGGGTCAGGGTCAGCTTCAGGGTATGGTTAGGTTTGGGTCAGGGTCACAGTCAGGGTCCGGGTTAGGGTTAGGGTTAGGGTTAGGATTAGGGTTATGGTTAGGGTTAGGGTTTAGGGTTAGGGTTAGTGTTAGGGTCAGTGTCATGTTCACGGTCAGGGTCAGGCTTAGGGTCAGAGTCAGCGTTTAGTTAGATTCCCGTATAGGGTCAGGTCAGGGTTAGGGTTAGGGTTAGGTTCAGGGTCAGGTTTAGGGTTGGGGTTAGCGTTAGGTTTAGTCTTAGGGTTGGGGTTAGGGTAGGGTTAGACAGTGTTAGGGTCAAGGTTAGGGCTAGTGTAGGGGTTAGGGTTAGGTTTAGAATCAGGGTTAGGTTTAGGGTCAGGATCCGTGTTAGGGTCCGGTTCAGGGTGAGGTTTAGGGTCAGCGTCATCGGTGTTACGGTCAGGGTTTGGGTCAGGCCCACCGTCAGGGTCAGGGTCCGTGTTAGGGTCAGGGTTTGTTTCTTGGTTAGGGTCACGGTCAGCTTCAGGGTATGGTTATGGTTGGTCAGGCCCACCGTCAGGGTCAGGGTCAGTGTTAGGGTCAGGGTTTGTTTCTTGGTTAGGGTCAGGGTCAGCTTCAGGGTATGGTTAGGGTTGGTTCAGGCTCACAGTCAGGGTCCGGGTTAGGGTTAGGTTTAGGGTTAGGATTAGGGTTAGGGTTAGGGTTTAGGGTTAGTGTTAGGGTCAGTGTCAGCTTCACGGTCAGCGTCAGGCTTAGGGTCAGATTCAGGGTTTAGTTAGGTTTCAGTATAGGGTCCGGTCAGGGTTAGGGTTAGGGTTAGGTCAGGGTCAGGTTTAGGGTCAGGGTTAGGGTTTGGGGTTAGGGTTAGGTTTAGTCGTAGGGTTGGGGTTAGGGTAGGGTTAGACAGTGTTAGGGTCAGGGTTAGGGCTAGGGTAGGGTTTAGGGTTAGGTTTAGAATCAGGGTTAGGTTTAGGGTCAGGATCCGTGTTAGGGTCCGGTTCAGGGTGAGGATTAGGGTCAGCGTCATCGGTGTTACGGTCAGGGTTTGGGTCAGGCCCACCGTCAGCGTCAGGGTCAGTGTTAGGGTCAGGGTTTGTTTCTTGGTTAGGGTCACGGTCAGCTTCAGGGTATGGTTAGGGTTGGGTCAGGCCCACCGTCAGGGTCAGGGTCAGTGTTAGGGTCAGGGTTTGTTTCTTGGTTAGGGTCCGGGTCAGCTTCAGGGTATGGTTAGGGTTGGGTCTGGCTCACAGTCAGGGTCCGGGTTAGGGTTAGGTTTAGGGTCAGGATTAGGGTTAGGGTTAGGGTTTAGGGTTAGTGTTAGGGTCAGTGTCAGCTTCACGGTCAGCATCAGGCTTAGGGTCAGATTCAGGGTTTACTTAGGTTTCAGTTAGGGTCAGGTCAGGGTTAGGTTAGGGTTAGGGTTAGGGTTAGGGGTAGGGTTAGGGTTAGGGTTAGGGTTAGGGTTATGGTTAGGGGTTAGGGTTAGAGGGTTAGGGTTAGGGTTAGTCTTAGGGTTGGGGTTAGGGTATGGTTAGAAAGTGTTAGGGTCAGGGTTAGGGCTAGGGTAGGGTTTAGGGTTAGGTTTAGAATCAGGGTTTGGTTTAGGGTCAGGATCCGTGTTAGGGTCCGGTTCAGGGTGAGGATTAGGGTCAGCGTCATCGGTGTTACGGTCAGGGTTTGGGTCAGGCCCACCGTCAGGGTCAGGGTCAGTGTTAGGGTCAGGGTTTGTTTCTTGGTTAGGGTAGGGTCAGCTTCAGGGTATTGTTAGGGTTGGGTCAGGCTCACAGTCAGGGTCCGGGTCAGGGTTAGGAGTTACTGTTAGTGTTAGGATTAGGGTTAGGGTTAGGGTCCGGGTTAGGGTCAAGGTCAGGATCCGGATCAAGTCAGGGTCAGGGTCATGTTTAGGCTTTGGGTCAGAGTCAGGGTTCAGTTTGGTTCCAGTTTAGGGTCAGGGTCAAGGTTAGGGTTAGGTGCAGGGTCAGGGTTAGGGTCCGGGTTAGGGCTTGTGGTTAGGATTGGGGTTAGTGTTAGGGTTGGGGTTAGGGTAGGGTGAGACAGGGTTAGGTTCAGTGTTAGGGCTAGTGTAGGGGTTAGGGTTAGGTTTAGAATCAGAGTTAGGTTTAGGGTCAGGGTCCGTGTTAGGGTCAGGGTCAGGGTTAGGTTTAGGGTCAGCGTCATTTGAGTTACGGTCAGGGTTAGGGTCAGGCTCACCGTCAGCGTCAGGGTCAGTGTTAGGGTCAGGGTTTGTTTCTTGGTTAGGGTCAGGGTCAGCTTCAGGGTATGGTTAGGTTTAGGGTCAGGCTCACAGTGAGGGTCCTGGTCAGGGTTAGTTGTTAGTGTTAGGGTTAGGGTTAGGGTTCGGGTTTGGGTTCAGGTTTACGATTTGAGGTTAGGGTTTGGGTCGCGTTGAGGTTCGGTGTTAGGGTTATGGTTTAGGGTTCGGGTTCCGGTTCAGTTTCGGCTTAGTATTAGTGTTCTGGTTCGGGTTAGGATTAGGCCCTGCATGGTGGCTCGGGGCTGGTCCATCTGTCCTCCCAGTGCTGACCTTCCTTGTCCTTGGCCCTCTGTCATCCTGGATCCTCTCTACGTCCTCCTTAAACTATTATGAATGTCCCCAGGAGCAGGGTGGCAGGAGTGGGGTCTCAGAGGGGCTGCCGCGATCCTGTGCCCCAGACAACACTGAGAAAGGAGCCCCAGGACATTGTGTCAGGAGGACGGGGATCAGGATCCCCTCCATCTCCCTGGGCACGAACACTGTTCCATTCCCTGCTGTCTCACCACTGCTGTGCCCAATCCTACTGAAAACACATCCGTGGCCCACCGAGCCAGAGTTTCTGGGGGTGAGTCCCAGGCTGAGCCCTCCTAGGTGACAGGTGGGCCTGTGGCCTGGGATGGGTGCCGCTCACTGTTGTCTCAGACAGGGGAGCCTGTCCGCCTTCTCTCCAGGGGCCCTGCATCGGACCTCTGCTTCCTCACGTTCTCCCCAGGGCTGCTGGTCCCCAGACCAGACACCTGCCAGTCTGAGGGTGACCAGCACTGCCTCCCCAGGGTTTCCTTTGCCTGAGTCCTTCCCTGGGAGCTCCTGCATCTCCTGACACATACTCCCTGTGTGCTTCTCCTCCCCCTTGAACTTGCACGTTTCTAGTCTCTGTCCCTGTCTCTGTTCCTGTGGGACCCAGAGACTTGGAGCATGGAGTGGAGCAGACCCATGGGAGACCTTTCTCTGGTCTAGGGTTGTGAGCGATGCTTTTGCCCTCCGCGGTGTGTCTTCCAGCTTTCTGCATTTCCCTGGTTTCTGTGTGGGCCACAGGAGGAAACAGCCGTGTCCTGTCTGGGGACCGACTGTGGTGTCCCAGCAGGAACAGGGGCCTTGGCCCCGAGATTGTGCCCAGAATTCCTAAAGGGTTCCCTAGGATGACATCTCCTCTGTAATCCATTGGGCGTCTCAACATCCAAGAAGGGAAATTCTATGTCAAACAGAGAGAAGAAACAAAAACCAAACCTAACCAAACCCCAAACAAGGGCCCTTTGAAAATAGGTGCAGACACAAAGGCACCTATTGAGGGATTCCACTTCCAGAAACCTCCAGAACACGTGCAGGAACAGAAAGAGAAAGCAGCTTAGGGCTTGCGAGGGGCCAGGCTGGGGGGAACAATGGGCAGGAGGGCTTGGGCTCAGGGTCTCCTCCTTTGGGGAAGGAGATAGCCTGCAACGATGTTCTGGGGCGTGGTGGCACAGCGTTGGGAATGCACTTCATGCTCATGACGTGTTCAAGGGAAAACAAGAACTTTTATTTAAAATAAATAATACACGGCATAGAGGAGATGGACGGCGGCGAGAACGGTGACTCCATACAGGAGAGGAAGAACACAAGGAGGGGGGATGAAACATTCTGGGGGGATGTCGGGGTCAGGGGATGGAACTGACGGCATTTTTCTGGGAAGATCTCCCCGCAGAGCTGTGGGCTCTGGATGCGGGTCTGGGAGGCCCGCAGGAGAAGGTGTTGGGGCAGGGGTTGGGCTAGGGGCGGGGACAGGGTCAGCAGTAGTGGCCGGTGCAGGATCCAGAGCAGGAGCTGGGTCAGAGGCAGGAACAGGAGCCCAGGCAAGGGCAGGGAAAGGAGCAGGAGCAAAGGAGAGGGACTGGGTCTGGGGCGGGAACAGGGGCCTAGGCAGGGCCAGGGGAAGGGGCAGTGGTCCTGGCAGGGCCAGGGGAAGGGATGGCGGCAGTTGAAGGGGAAGACGCAGGGGCAGGGGCTGGGTCTGGGGCAGGAACAGGGGACCAGGCAGGGAAAGTGGAGGCCTTCCTGGCAGGGGCAGGGGCAAGACCAGGGGTAAGACCTGGGTCTGGGGCAGGTGCAGGGGCAGTGGCCCTGGCAGGGAAAGGAGAAAGGACAGGAGCAGGGGCAGGGGCAGACGCAGGGGCAGGGGAAGGGGCAGGAGCAGGAATTGGGGCAAGTGCATTGGTGATGACTGGTGCAGGGTCAAGGGCAGGAGCTGGGTCTGGGGTGGGAGCATGGGTCTAGGCAGGGCCAGGGGAAGGGGCAGTGGTCCTGGCAGGGCCAGGGGAAGGAATGGCAGCAGTTGAAGGGGAAGACGCAGGGACAGGGCCTGGGTCTGGGGCAGGAACAGGGAATGTGGAGGCCTTCCTGGCAGGGGCCGGTGCAGGGGCAGATGCAGGGGCAGGGGCAGGGCCAGGGGCAAGACCAGGAGTAGGACCTGGGTCTGGGTCAGGTGCAGGGGCAGTGGCCCTGGCAGGGAAAAGAGAAAGGACAGGGGCAGGGGCAGACGCAGGGGCAGGGGCAGGGGCAGGGGCAGGGGAAGGGGCAGGAGCAGGAGCAGGAGCAGGAGCAGGAGCAGGAACGGAGGCAAGTGCCTTGGTGATGACTGGTGCAGGGTCAAGGGCAGGAGCTGGGTCTGGGGCAGGAACAGGGGCACCGGCAGGGAAAGAGGAGGCCTTCCTGGCAGGGGCAGGGTTAGGGTCAGGGTCAGGGGCAGGGTCAGGGTCAGGGGCAGGGGCAAAAACAGGGTTAGGATTTGGGTCTGCGGCAGGTGTAGGGGCAGGTGCAGGGGCAGGACCTGGGTTTGGGGCACGTACCGGGGCAGGTGCAGGGGCAGTGGCCGTGTCAGGGAAAGGAGATGGGATAGGAGCAGGGGAATGGGCAGGGGCAGGTGCTGGGGCAAGGGCAGGGGTGATGGCCTGGGCCGGGTCAAGGGCAGGAGCTGGGTCTGGGGCGGGAACAGGGGCCTAGGCAGGGCCAGGGGAAGGGGCAGTGGTCCTGGCAGGGCCAGGGGAAGGGATGGCGGCAGTTGAAGGGGAAGACCCAGGGCCAGGGGCTGGGTCTGGGGCAGGCACAGGGAAAGTGGAGGCCTTCGTGGCAGGGGCAGGGGCAGGGGCAGACGCAGGGGCAGGGCCAGGGGCAAGACCAGGGGTAGGACCTGGGTCTGGGTCAGGTGCAGGGGTAGTGGCCCTGGCAGGGAAAAGAGAAAGGACAGGGGCAGGGGCAGACGCAGGGGCAGGGGCAGGGGAAGGGGCAGGAGCAGGAGCAGGAGCAGGAGCAGGAGCAGGAACGGAGGCAAGTGCCTTGGTGATGACTGGTGCAGGGTCAAGGGCAGGAGCTGGGTCTGGGGCAGGAACAGGGGCACCGGCAGGGAAAGTGGAGGCCTTCCAGGCAGAGGCACGGGAAGGGGCAGGGGAAAGGGCAGGAACAGGGTTAGGACCTGGGTCTGGGGCCGGTGCAGGGGCAGGTGCCTGGGCAGTGGCCCTGGCAGGGAAAGGTGAAGGGATGGGGGCCGGGGAAGGGGCAGGGGCAGGGGCAGGGGCAGGGGAAGGGGCAGGAGCAGGAGCAGGAGCAGGAGCAGGAACGGAGGCAAGTGCCTTGGTGATGACTGGTGCAGGGTCAAGGGCAGGAGCTGGGTCTGGGGCAGGAACAGGGGCACCGGCAGGGAAAGAGAAGGCCTTCCTGGCAGGGGCAGGGGCAGGGGCAGGGGCAGGGTCAGGGTCAGGGGCAGGGTCAGGGGCAGGGGCAAGAACAGGGTTAGGATTTGGGTCTGCGGCAGGTGTAGGGGCAGGTGCAGGGGCAGGACCTGGGTCTGGGGCACGTGCCGGGGCAGGTGCAGGGGCAGTGGCCCTGTCAGGGAAAGGAGACGGGATAGGAGCAGGGGAATGGGCAGGGGCAGGAGCTGGGGCAAGGGCAGGGGTGATGGCCTGGGCCAGGTCAAGGGCAGGAGCTGGGTCTGGGGCGGGAACAGGGGCCTAGGCAGGGCCAGGGGAAGGGGCAGTGGTCCTGGCAGGGCCAGGGGAAGGGATGGCGGCAGTTGAAGGGGAAGACACAGGGACAGGGCCTGGGTCTGGGGCAGGAACAGGGAAAGTGGAAGCCTTCCTGGCAGGGGTAGGGGCAGGGGCAGACGCAGGGGCAGGGGCAAGACCAGGGGTAGGACCTGGGTCTGGGGCAGGTGCAGGGGCAGTGGCCCTGGCAGGGAAAAGAGAAAGGACAGGGGCCGGGGCAGACGCAGGGGCAGGGGAAGGGGCAGGAGCAGGAGCAGGAACTGAGGCAAGTGCCTTGGTGATGACTGGTGCAGGGTCAAGGGCAGGAGCTGGGTCTGGGGCAGGAACAGGGGCACCGGCAGGGAAAGTGGAGGCCTTCCAGGCAGGGGCACGGGAAGGGGCAGGGGAAAGGGCAGGAACAGGGTTAGGACCTGGGACTGGGGCCGGTGCAGGGGCAGGTGCCTGGGCAGTGGCCCTGGCAGGGAAAGGCGAAGGGCTAGGGGCGGGGGCAGGGGCAGGGGCAGGAGCTGGGGCAAGGGCAGGGGTGATGGCCTGGGCGAGGTCAAGGGCAGGAGCTGGGTCTGGGGCGTGAACAGGGGCCCAGGGAGGGGTCGGGGAAGGGGTGGGACCAAGGGAGGATCTGGGTCAAGGCCCAGAACAGGAGCACAGGCAGGGGCAGGGGAAGTGGGAGTCGCTCTGGCAGGGGCAGGGGCAGGGGGAGCGGCAGGAGCAGGGGTGGGGGCAGGAGCAGGAGCCAGCTCTCCCCGGACAGCATCAGCATCTTCGTGGGCAGGCGCCCGGGCACCTGTGGGCTCCCGGTCTCCCGCCGAAGTGACTCCAGACATCATGTGCCCCTCCGGAGTTGATGAAGTTGGGAGTAGGTCTAGCTCCTCCGCTGGAGAAGCTGGGAGAGGAGAGAAGGTCACCCGCGGGCCTGCCTCTCCCTGTGGCTTTGCAGAGACAGAGCCCAGCCCGGGGCCTCCCGGAGAAGCCGCAGCCACGAAGGAACCCTCCCCGGGACGTCTCCCCGACTGCAGTCCACCCCCTGGGTGCTCCGAGCCAAGTCGAGGCTCCTGGCCCCACACCGGCCTGTGGGGGCTTCTCCCTGTGGGGCCCAGCACCGACCCCTCCCCACACAGCCACAGGCACCCCACCCCAGCCTTCTCACCCTCGGACTTGGCCTCCGTGGGCTCCGTGTCCAGGACCGCAGTGCAGTGGAGTACCGCGGGCAGTGGTCTGGGAGGTAGCGAGGGCCTTCCCAGGACCGGGGACTCCGGGGTCGGGGAGGGGTGCGTGTCTTCCCGCCTCCTTCCTAGTTCATCCGTGGCCTGCCAAGGCAGAGACGGGGAGTGTGCAAGAGGCGTCAGACCCCTGCCCAGCCATACCCACCGTGCTCCTGCCCAGTGCCCCTGCTTCTCCCAGATCCCACGCAGACCTGTGTGTGCACAGCCCCGCACCTGGGTCAGTGACCCGTCCCTGCAGGGTCTCAGGATCAACCCTGGGCAGAAGGGTGCAGCCCCCACACTCCGTCCCACCTAGCCAGCCTTAACCTGGGGTGTGAACATGACCTGCCCACCAGGCATCTGACCCCTCATCAGCCTGCTCCTGCTTGGGGCGTCTCCACCCCCCATGAGCTCTCTTTACACACACACACACACACACACACACACACACACACACACACATCCACACACGGGGAGGAGACGGAGGCCTACACGGGTCGGTCAGAAGGTGTGGGGCTGTCTGACTTGAGCCTCCCGGTATCACCTTTTGATTCTTTTTGCCAAAGGGCCAGAGTTGTCGGGGAAGCCTGACACGACCTGCGCAGTGGGGGGACGTGTTTGGCGGGCGAGCTCTCCTCTGCCTGCATCCTCTGGGCTTCCGTAGGCAGCAGCAGCAGAACATGTCGCTTCCTTCAGGATCTGCCCAGAAATGAGCTGGGCAGGGGGGTTTTCTCTGGAATGTGGGTGCCTGGATACGTGGGTTCCAATTCCGTTGGGCTGTGTCATCAGGGAAGTGAGGTCACCACTGCCTGGGGGCTCCTTACCGGACTTCCTGCTCCCACCAGAGCTCCCTGAGGGTTAGGGTTAGGGTTAGGGTTAGGGTTAGGGTTTAGGGTTAGGGTTAGTGTTAGGGTCAGTGTCAGGTTTCCGGTCACGGTCAGGCTTAGGGTCAGAGTCAGGGTTTAGTTAGGTTCCAGTATAGGGTCAGGTCGGGGTTAGGGTTAGGGTTAGGTTCAAGTTCAGGTTTAGGGTACCGTTTAGGGTTTGGGGTTAGGGTTAGGTTTAGTCTTAGGATTGGGGTTAGGGTAGGGTTAGACCGTGTTAGGGTCAGGATTAGGGCTAGTGTAGGGGTTAGGGTTAGGTTTAGAATCAGGGTTAGGTTTAGGGTCAGGATCCGTGTTAGGGTCCGGTTCAGGGTGAGGTTTAGGGTCAGCTTCATCGGTGTTATGCTCAGGGTTTGGGTCAGGCCCACCGTCAGGGTAGGGTCAGTGTTAGGGTCAGGGTTTGTTTCTTGATTAGGGTCAGGGTCAGCTTCAGGGTATGGTTAGGTTTGGGTCAGGCTCACAGTCAGGGTCCGGGTTAGGGTTAGGGTTAGGGTTAGGATTAGGGTTATGGTTAGGGTTAGGATTTAGGGTTAGGGTTAGTGTTAGGGTCAGTGTCATGTTCACGGTCAGGGTCAGGCTTAGGGTCAGAGTCAGCGTTTAGTTAGATTCCAGTATAGGGTCAGGTCAGGGTTAGGGTTAGGGTTAGGTTCAGGGTCAGGTTTAGGGTTGGGGTTAGCGTTAGGTTTAGTCTTAGGGTTGGGGTTAGGGTAGGGTTAGACAGTGTTAGGGTCAAGGTTAGGGCTAGTGTAGGGGTTAGGGTTAGGTTTAGAATCAGGGTTAGGTTTAGGGTCAGGATCCGTGTTAGGGTCCGGTTCAGGGTGAGGTTTAGGGTCAGCGTCATCGGTGTTACGGTCAGGGTTTGGGTCAGGCCCACCGTCAGGGTCAGGGTCCGTGTTAGGGTCAGGGTTTGTTTCTTGGTTAGGGTCACGGTCAGCTTCAGGGTATGGTTATGGTTGGTCAGGCCCACCGTCAGGGTCAGGGTCAGTGTTAGGGTCAGGGTTTGTTTCTTGGTTAGGGTCAGGGTCAGCTTCAGGGTATGGTTAGGGTTGGTTCAGGCTCACAGTCAGGGTCCGGGTTAGGGTTAGGTTTAGGGTTAGGATTAGGGTTAGGGTTAGGGTTTAGGGTTAGTGTTAGGGTCAGTGTCAGCTTCACGGTCAGCGTCAGGCTTAGGGTCAGATTCAGGGTTTAGTTAGGTTTCAGTATAGGGTCCGGTCAGGGTTAGGGTTAGGGTTAGGTCAGGGTCAGGTTTAGGGTCAGGGTTAGGGTTTGGGGTTAGGGTTAGGTTTAGTCGTAGGGTTGGGGTTAGGGTAGGGTTAGACAGTGTTAGGGTCAGGGTTAGGGCTAGGGTAGGGTTTAGGGTTAGGTTTAGAATCAGGGTTAGGTTTAGGGTCAGGATCCGTGTTAGGGTCCGGTTCAGGGTGAGGATTAGGGTCAGCGTCATCGGTGTTACGGTCAGGGTTTGGGTCAGGCCCACCGTCAGGGTCAGGGTCAGTGTTAGGGTCAGGGTTTGTTTCTTGGTTAGGGTCACGGTCAGCTTCAGGGTATGGTTAGGTTTGGGTCAGGCTCACAGTCAGGGTCCGGGTTAGGGTTAGGGTTAGGGTTAGGATTAGGGTTATGGTTAGGGTTAGGGTTTAGGGTTAGGGTTAGTGTTAGGGTCAGTGTCATGTTCACGGTCAGGGTCAGGCTTAGGGTCAGAGTCAGCGTTTAGTTAGATTCCAGTATAGGGTCAGGTCAGGGTTAGGGTTAGGGTTAGGTTCAGGGTCAGGTTTAGGGTTGGGGTTAGCGTTAGGTTTAGTCTTAGGGTTGGGGTTAGGGTAGGGTTAGACAGTGTTAGGGTCAAGGTTAGGGCTAGTGTAGGGGTTAGGGTTAGGTTTAGAATCAGGGTTAGGTTTAGGGTCAGGATCCGTGTTAGGGTCCGGTTCAGGGTGAGGTTTAGGGTCAGCGTCATCGGTGTTACGGTCAGGGTTTGGGTCAGGCCCACCGTCAGGGTCAGGGTCCGTGTTAGGGTCAGGGTTTGTTTCTTGGTTAGGGTCAGGGTCAGCTTCAGGGTATGGTTAGGTTTGGGTCAGGCTCACAGTCAGGGTCCGGGTTAGGGTTAGGGTTAGGGTTAGGATTAGGGTTATGGTTAGGGTTAGGGTTTAGGGTTAGGGTTAGTGTTAGGGTCAGTGTCATGTTCACGGTCAGGGTCAGGCTTAGGGTCAGAGTCAGCGTTTAGTTAGATTCCAGTATAGGGTCAGGTCAGGGTTAGGGTTAGGGTTAGGTTCAGGGTCAGGTTTAGGGTTGGGGTTAGCGTTAGGTTTAGTCTTAGGGTTGGGGTTAGGGTAGGGTTAGACAGTGTTAGGGTCAAGGTTAGGGCTAGTGTAGGGGTTAGGGTTAGGTTTAGAATCAGGGTTAGGTTTAGGGTCAGGATCCGTGTTAGGGTCCGGTTCAGGGTGAGGTTTAGGGTCAGCGTCATCGGTGTTACGGTCAGGGTTTGGGTCAGGCCCACCGTCAGGGTCAGGGTCCGTGTTAGGGTCAGGGTTTGTTTCTTGGTTAGGGTCACGGTCAGCTTCAGGGTATGGTTATGGTTGGTCAGGCCCACCGTCAGGGTCAGGGTCAGTGTTAGGGTCAGGGTTTGTTTCTTGGTTAGGGTCAGGGTCAGCTTCAGGGTATGGTTAGGGTTGGTTCAGGCTCACAGTCAGGGTCCGGGTTAGGGTTAGGTTTAGGGTTAGGATTAGGGTTAGGGTTAGGGTTTAGGGTTAGTGTTAGGGTCAGTGTCAGCTTCACGGTCAGCGTCAGGCTTAGGGTCAGATTCAGGGTTTAGTTAGGTTTCAGTATAGGGTCCGGTCAGGGTTAGGGTTAGGGTTAGGTCAGGGTCAGGTTTAGGGTCAGGGTTAGGGTTTGGGGTTAGGGTTAGGTTTAGTCGTAGGGTTGGGGTTAGGGTAGGGTTAGACAGTGTTAGGGTCAGGGTTAGGGCTAGGGTAGGGTTTAGGGTTAGGTTTAGAATCAGGGTTAGGTTTAGGGTCAGGATCCGTGTTAGGGTCCGGTTCAGGGTGAGGATTAGGGTCAGCGTCATCGGTGTTACGGTCAGGGTTTGGGTCAGGCCCACCGTCAGGGTCAGGGTCAGTGTTAGGGTCAGGGTTTGTTTCTTGGTTAGGGTCACGGTCAGCTTCAGGGTATGGTTAGGTTTGGGTCAGGCTCACAGTCAGGGTCCGGGTTAGGGTTAGGGTTAGGGTTAGGGTTAGGATTAGGGTTATGGTTAGGGTTAGGGTTTAGGGTTAGGGTTAGTGTTAGGGTCAGTGTCATGTTCACGGTCAGGGGTCAGGCTTAGGGTCAGAGTCAGCGTTTAGTTAGATTCCAGTATAGGGTCAGGTCAGGGTTAGGGTTAGGGTTAGGTTCAGGGTCAGGTTTAGGGTTGGGGTTAGCGTTAGGTTTAGTCTTAGGGTTGGGGTTAGGGTAGGGTTAGACAGTGTTAGGGTCAAGGTTAGGGCTAGTGTAGGGGTTAGGGTTAGGTTTAGAATCAGGGTTAGGTTTAGGGTCAGGATCCGTGTTAGGGTCCGGTTCAGGGTGAGGTTTAGGGTCAGCGTCATCGGTGTTACGGTCAGGGTTTGGGTCAGGCCCACCGTCAGGGTCAGGGTCCGTGTTAGGGTCAGGGTTTGTTTCTTGGTTAGGGTCAGGGTCAGCTTCAGGGGTATGGTTAGGTTTGGGTCAGGCTCACAGTCAGGGTCCGGGTTAGGGTTAGGGTTAGGGTTAGGATTAGGGTTATGGTTAGGGTTAGGGTTTAGGGTTAGGGTTAGTGTTAGGGTCAGTGTCATGTTCACGGTCAGGGTCAGGCTTAGGGTCAGAGTCAGCGTTTAGTTAGATTCCAGTATAGGGTCAGGTCAGGGTTAGGGTTAGGGTTAGGTTCAGGGTCAGGTTTAGGGTTGGGGTTAGCGTTAGGTTTAGTCTTAGGGTTGGGGTTAGGGTAGGGTTAGACAGTGTTAGGGTCAAGGTTAGGGCTAGTGTAGGGGTTAGGGTTAGGTTTAGAATCAGGGTTAGGTTTAGGGTCAGGATCCGTGTTAGGGTCCGGTTCAGGGTGAGGTTTAGGGTCAGCGTCATCGGTGTTACGGTCAGGGTTTGGGTCAGGCCCACCGTCAGGGTCAGGGTCCGTGTTAGGGTCAGGGTTTGTTTCTTGGTTAGGGTCACGGTCAGCTTCAGGGTATGGTTATGGTTGGTCAGGCCCACCGTCAGGGTCAGGGTCAGTGTTAGGGTCAGGGTTTGTTTCTTGGTTAGGGTCAGGGTCAGCTTCAGGGTATGGTTAGGGTTGGTTCAGGCTCACAGTCAGGGTCCGGGTTAGGGTTAGGTTTAGGGTTAGGATTAGGGTTAGGGTTAGGGTTTAGGGTTAGTGTTAGGGTCAGTGTCAGCTTCACGGTCAGCGTCAGGCTTAGGGTCAGATTCAGGGTTTAGTTAGGTTTCAGTATAGGGTCCGGTCAGGGTTAGGGTTAGGGTTAGGTCAGGGTCAGGTTTAGGGTCAGGGTTAGGGTTTGGGGTTAGGGTTAGGTTTAGTCTTAGGGTTGGGGTTAGGGGTAGGGTTAGACAGTGTTAGGGTCAGGGTTAGGGCTAGGGTAGGGTTTAGGGTTAGGTTTAGAATCAGGATTAGGTTTAGGGTCAGGATCCGTGTTAGGGTCCGGTTCAGGGTGAGGATTAGGGTCAGCGTCATCGGTGTTACGGTCAGGGTTTGGGTCAGGCCCACCGTCAGGGTCAGGGTCAGTGTTAGGGTCAGGGTTTGTTTCTTGGTTAGGGTCACGGTCAGCTTCAGGGTATGGTTAGGTTTGGGTCAGGCTCACAGTCAGGTTCCGGGTTAGGGTTAGGGTTAGGGTTAGGGTTAGGATTAGGGTTATGGTTAGGGTTAGGGTTTAGGGTTAGGGTTAGTGTTAGGGTCAGTGTCATGTTCACGGTCAGGGTCAGGCTTAGGGTCAGAGTCAGCGTTTAGTTAGATTCCAGTATAGGGTCAGGTCAGGGTTAGGGTTAGGGTTAGGTTCAGGGTCAGGTTTAGGGTTGGGGTTAGCGTTAGGTTTAGTCTTAGGGTTGGGGTTAGGGTAGGGTTAGACAGTGTTAGGGTCAAGGTTAGGGCTAGTGTAGGGGTTAGGGTTAGGTTTAGAATCAGGGTTAGGTTTAGGGTCAGGATCCGTGTTAGGGTCCGGTACAGGGTGAGGTTTAGGGTCAGCGTCATCGGTGTTACGGTCAGGGTTTGGGTCAGGCCCACCGTCAGGGTCAGGGTCCG
Source organism: Mustela lutreola (assembly GCF_030435805.1). Taxonomy (NCBI): domain Eukaryota; kingdom Metazoa; phylum Chordata; class Mammalia; order Carnivora; family Mustelidae; genus Mustela; species Mustela lutreola. Next base: position 290,100,981 of record NC_081290.1, read on the forward strand.
TGTTAGGGTCAGGGTTTGTTTCTTGGTTAGGGTCAGGGTCAGCTTCAGGGTATGGTTAGGTTTGGGTCAGGGTCACAGTCAGGGTCCGGGTTAGGGTTAGGGTTAGGGTTAGGATTAGGGTTATGGTTAGGGTTAGGGTTTAGGGTTAGGGTTAGTGTTAGGGTCAGTGTCATGTTCACGGTCAGGGTCAGGCTTAGGGTCAGAGTCAGCGTTTAGTTAGATTCCCGTATAGGGTCAGGTCAGGGTTAGGGTTAGGGTTAGGTTCAGGGTCAGGTTTAGGGTTGGGGTTAGCGTTAGGTTTAGTCTTAGGGTTGGGGTTAGGGTAGGGTTAGACAGTGTTAGGGTCAAGGTTAGGGCTAGTGTAGGGGTTAGGGTTAGGTTTAGAATCAGGGTTAGGTTTAGGGTCAGGATCCGTGTTAGGGTCCGGTTCAGGGTGAGGTTTAGGGTCAGCGTCATCGGTGTTACGGTCAGGGTTTGGGTCAGGCCCACCGTCAGGGTCAGGGTCCGTGTTAGGGTCAGGGTTTGTTTCTTGGTTAGGGTCACGGTCAGCTTCAGGGTATGGTTTATGGTTGGTCAGGCCCACCGTCAGGGTCAGGGTCAGTGTTAGGGTCAGGGTTTGTTTCTTGGTTAGGGTCAGGGTCAGCTTCAGGGTATGGTTAGGGTTGGTTCAGGCTCACAGTCAGGGTCCGGGTTAGGGTTAGGTTTAGGGTTAGGATTAGGGTTAGGGTTAGGGTTTAGGGTTAGTGTTAGGGTCAGTGTCAGCTTCACGGTCAGCGTCAGGCTTAGGGTCAGATTCAGGGTTTAGTTAGGTTTCAGTATAGGGTCCGGTCAGGGTTAGGGTTAGGGTTAGGTCAGGGTCAGTTTAGGGTCTAGGGTTAGGGTTTGGGGTTAGGGTTAGGTTTAGTCGTAGGGTTGGGGTTAGGGTAGGGTTAGACAGTGTTAGGGTCAGGGTTAGGGCTAGGGTAGGGTTTAGGGGTTAGGTTTAGAATCAGGGTTAGGTTTAGGGTCAGGATCCGTGTTAGGGTCCGGTTCAGGGTGAGGATTAGGGTCAGCGTCATCGGTGTTACGGTCAGGGTTTGGGTCAGGCCCACCGTCAGCGTCAGGGTCAGTGTTAGGGTCAGGGTTTGTTTCTTGGTTAGGGTCCACGGTCAGCTTCAGGGTATGGTTAGGGTTGGGTCAGGCCCACCGTCAGGGTCAGGGTCAGTGTTAGGGTCAGGGTTTGTTTCTTGGTTAGGGTCCGGGTCAGCTTCAGGGTATGGTTAGGGTTGGGTCTGGCTCACAGTCAGGGTCCGGGTTAGGGTTAGGTTTAGGGTCAGGATTAGGGTTAGGGTTAGGGTTTAGGGTTAGTGTTAGGGTCAGTGTCAGCTTCACGGTCAGCATCAGGCTTAGGGTCAGATTCAGGGTTTACTTAGGTTTCAGTTAGGGTCAGGTCAGGGTTAGGTTAGGGTTAGGGTTAGGGTTAGGGGTAGGGTTAGGGTTAGGGTTAGGGTTAGGGTTATGGTTAGGGGTTAGGGTTAGAGGGTTAGGGTTAGGGTTAGTCTTAGGGTTGGGGTTAGGGTATGGTTAGAAAGTGTTAGGGTCAGGGTTAGGGCTAGGGTAGGGTTTAGGGTTAGGTTTAGAATCAGGGTTTGGTTTAGGGTCAGGATCCGTGTTAGGGTCCGGTTCAGGGTGAGGATTAGGGTCAGCGTCATCGGTGTTACGGTCAGGGTTTGGGTCAGGCCCACCGTCAGGGTCAGGGTCAGTGTTAGGGTCAGGGTTTGTTTCTTGGTTAGGGTAGGGTCAGCTTCAGGGTATTGTTAGGGTTGGGTCAGGCTCACAGTCAGGGTCCGGGTCAGGGTTAGGAGTTACTGTTAGTGTTAGGATTAGGGTTAGGGTTAGGGTCCGGGTTAGGGTCAAGGTCAGGATCCGGATCAAGTCAGGGTCAGGGTCATGTTTAGGCTTTGGGTCAGAGTCAGGGTTCAGTTTGGTTCCAGTTTAGGGTCAGGGTCAAGGTTAGGGTTAGGTGCAGGGTCAGGGTTAGGGTCCGGGTTAGGGCTTGTGGTTAGGATTGGGGTTAGTGTTAGGGTTGGGGTTAGGGTAGGGTGAGACAGGGTTAGGTTCAGTGTTAGGGCTAGTGTAGGGGTTAGGGTTAGGTTTAGAATCAGAGTTAGGTTTAGGGTCAGGGGTCCGTGTTAGGGTCAGGGTCAGGGGTTAGGTTTAGGGGTCAGCGTCATTTGAGTTACGGTCAGGGTTAGGGTCAGGCTCACCGTCAGCGTCAGGGTCAGTGTTAGGGTCAGGGTTTGTTTCTTGGTTAGGGTCAGGGTCAGCTTCAGGGTATGGTTAGGTTTAGGGTCAGGCTCACAGTGAGGGTCCTGGTCAGGGTTAGTTGTTAGTGTTAGGGTTAGGGTTAGGTTCGGGTTTGGGTTCAGGTTTACGATTTGAGGTTAGGGTTTGGGTCGCGTTGAGGTTCGGTGTTAGGGTTATGGTTTAGGGTTCGGGTTCCGGTTCAGTTTCGGCTTAGTATTAGTGTTCTGGTTCGGGTTAGGATTAGGCCCTGCATGGTGGCTCGGGGCTGGTCCATCTGTCCTCCCAGTGCTGACCTTCCTTGTCCTTGGCCCTCTGTCATCCTGGATCCTCTCTACGTCCTCCTTAAACTATTATGAATGTCCCCAGGAGCAGGGTGGCAGGAGTGGGGTCTCAGAGGGGCTGCCGCGATCCTGTGCCCAGACAACACTGAGAAAGGAGCCCCAGGACATTGTGTCAGGAGGACGGGGATCAGGATCCCCTCCATCTCCCTGGGCACGAACACTGTTCCATTCCCTGCTGTCTCACCACTGCTGTGCCCAATCCTACTGAAAACACATCCGTGGCCCACCGAGCCAGAGTTTCTGGGGGTGAGTCCCAGGCTGAGCCCTCCTAGGTGACAGGTGGGCCTGTGGCCTGGGATGGGTGCCGCTCACTGTTGTCTCAGACAGGGGAGCCTGTCCGCCTTCTCTCCAGGGGCCCTGCATCGGACCTCTGCTTCCTCACGTTCTCCCCAGGGCTGCTGGTCCCCAGACCAGACACCTGCCAGTCTGAGGGTGACCAGCACTGCCTCCCCAGGGTTTCCTTTGCCTGAGTCCTTCCCTGGGAGCTCCTGCATCTCCTGACACATACTCCCTGTGTGCTTCTCCTCCCCTTGAACTTGCACGTTTCTAGTCTCTGTCCCTGTCTCTGTTCCTGTGGGACCCAGAGACTTGGAGCATGGAGTGGAGCAGACCCATGGGAGACCTTTCTCTGGTCTAGGGTTGTGAGCGATGCTTTTGCCCTCCGCGGTGTGTCTTCCAGCTTTCTGCATTTCCCTGGTTTCTGTGTGGGCCACAGGAGGAAACAGCCGTGTCCTGTCTGGGGACCGACTGTGGTGTCCCAGCAGGAACAGGGGCCTTGGCCCCGAGATTGTGCCCAGAATTCCTAAAGGGTTCCCTAGGATGACATCTCCTCTGTAATCCATTGGGCGTCTCAACATCCAAGAAGGGAAATTCTATGTCAAACAGAGAGAAGAAACAAAAACCAAACCTAACCAAACCCCAAACAAGGGCCCTTTGAAAAATAGGTGCAGACACAAAGGCCACCTATTGAGGGATTCCACTTCCAGAAACCTCCAGAACACGTGCAGGAACAGAAAGAGAAAGCAGCTTAGGGCTTGCGAGGGGCCAGGCTGGGGGGAACAATGGGCAGGAGGGCTTGGGCTCAGGGTCTCCTCCTTTGGGGAAGGAGATAGCCTGCAACGATGTTCTGGGGCGTGGTGGGCACAGCGTTGGGAATGCACTTCATGCTCATGACGTGTTCAAGGGAAAACAAGAACTTTTATTTAAAATAAATAATACACGGCATAGAGGAGATGGACGGCGGCTGAGAACGGTGACTCCATACAGGAGAGGAAGAACACAAGGAGA